>NC_069499.1:666118953-666151453 GCF_027579735.1 Bombina bombina
ATTTTCGCGCCGGTGTGGCGCACTTGTTTTTGAGAGGCATGGCATGCAGTCGCATGTGAGAGGAGCTCTGATACTTAGAAAAGACTTTCTGAAGGCGTCATTTGGTATCGTATTCCCCTTTGGGCTTGGTTGGGTCTCAGCAAAGCAGATACCAGGGACTGTAAAGGGGTTAAAGTTTAAAACGGCTCCGGTTCCGTTATTTTAAGGGTTAAAGCTTCCAAATTTGGTGTGCAATACTTTTAAGGCTTTAAGACACTGTGGTGAAAATTTGATAAATTTTGAACAATTCCTTCATGTTTTTTCGCAATTGCAGTAATAAAGTGTGTTCAGTTTAAAATTTAAAGTGACAGTAACGGTTTTATTTTAAAACGTTTTTGTACTTTGTTATCAAGTTTATGCCTGTTTAACATGTCTGAACTACCAGATAGACTGTGTTCTGAATGTGGGGAAGCCAGAATTCCTATTCATTTAAATAAATGTGATTTATGTGATAATGACAATGATGCCCAAGATGATTCCTCAAGTGAGGGGAGTAAGCATGGTACTGCATCATTCCCTCCTTCGTCTACACGAGTCTTGCCCACTCAGGAGGCCCCTAGTACATCTAGCGCGCCAATACTACTTACTATGCAACAATTAACGGCTGTAATGGATAATTCTGTCAAAAACATTTTAGCCAAAATAAACACTTGTCAGCGTAAGCGCGGCTGCTCTGTTTTAGATACTGAAGAGCATGACGACGCTGATATTAATATCTCTGAAGGGCCCCTAACCCAGTCTGATGGGGCCAGGGAGGTTTTGTCTGAGGGAGAAATTACTGATTCAGGGAACATTTCTCAACAGGCTGAACCTGATGTGATTGCATTTAAATTTAAGTTGGAACATCTCCGCATTCTGCTTAAGGAGGTATTATCCACTCTGGATGATTGTGACAAGTTGGTCATCCCAGAGAAACTATGTAAAATGGACAAGTTCCTAGAGGTGCCGGGGCTCCCAGAAGCTTTTCCTATACCCAAGCGGGTGGCGGACATTGTTAATAAAGAATGGGAGAGGCCAGGTATTCCTTTCGTCCCTCCCCCCATATTTAAAAAATTGTTTCCTATGGTCGACCCCAGAAAGGACTTATGGCAGACAGTCCCCAAGGTCGAGGGAGCGGTTTCCACTTTAAACAAACGCACCACTATACCCATAGAGGATAGTTGTGCTTTCAAAGATCCTATGGATAAAAAATTAGAAGGTTTGCTTAAAAAGATGTTTGTTCAGCAGGGTTACCTTCTACAACCAATTTCATGCATTGTCCCTGTCGCTACAGCCGCATGTTTCTGGTTCGATGAGCTGATAAAGGCGGTCGATAGTGATTCTCCTCCTTATGAGGAGATTATGGACAGAATCAATGCTCTCAAATTGGCTAATTCTTTCACCCTCGACGCCACTTTGCAATTGGCTAGGTTAGCGGCTAAGAATTCTGGGTTTGCTATTTTGGCGCGCAGAGCGCTTTGGTTGAAATCTTGGTCGGCTGATGCGTCTTCCAAGAACAAGCTACTTAACATTCCTTTCAAGGGGAAAACGCTGTTTGGCCCTGACTTGAAAGAGATTATCTCTGATATCACTGGGGGTAAGGGCCACGCCCTTCCTCAGGATCGGCCTTTCAAGGCAAAAAATAAACCTAATTTTCGTCCCTTTCGTAGAAACGGACCAGCCCAAGGTGCTACGTCCTCTAAGCAAGAGGGTAATACTTCTCAAGCCAAGCCAGCTTGGAGACCAATGCAAGGCTGGAACAAAGGAAAGCAGGCCAAGAAACCTGCCACTGCTACCAAGACTGCATGAAATGTTGGCCCCCGATCCGGGACCGGATCTGGTGGGGGGCAGACTCTCTCTCTTCGCTCAGGCTTGGGCAAGAGATGTTCTGGATCCTTGGGCGCTAGAAATAGTCTCCCAAGGTTATCTTCTGGAATTCAAGGGACTTCCCCCAAGGGGGAGGTTCCACAGGTCTCAGTTGTCTTCAGACCACATAAAAAGACAGGCATTCTTACATTGTGTAGAAGACCTGTTAAAAATGGGAGTGATTCATCCTGTTCTATTAAGAGAACAAGGGATGGGGTTCTACTCCAATCTGTTCATAGTTCCCAAAAAAGAGGGAACGTTCAGACCAATCTTAGATCTCAAGATCTTAAACAAGTTTCTCAAGGTTCCATCATTCAAGATGGAAACCATTCGAACTATTCTTCCTTCCATCCAGGAAGGTCAATTCATGACCACGGTGGATTTAAAGGATGCGTATCTACATATTCCTATCCACAAGGAACATCATCGGTTCCTAAGGTTCGCATTCCTGGACAAACATTACCAGTTCGTGGCGCTTCCTTTCGGATTAGCCACTGCTCCAAGGATTTTCACAAAGGTACTAGGGTCCCTTCTAGCTGTGCTAAGACCAAGGGGCATTGCTGTAGTACCTTACTTGGACGACATTTTGATTCAAGCGTCGTCCCTTCCTCAAGCAAAGGCTCACACGGACATTGTCCTGGCCTTTCTCAGATCTCACGGATGGAAAGTGAACGTGGAAAAGAGTTCTCTATCCCCGTCAACAAGGGTTCCCTTCTTGGGAACAATTATAGACTCCTTAGAAATGAGGATTTTTCTAACAGAGGCCAGAAAAACAAAACTTCTAGACTCTTGTCGGATACTTCATTCCGTTCCTCTTCCTTCCATAGCTCAGTGCATGGAAGTGATCGGGTTGATGGTGGCGGCAATGGACATAGTTCCTTTTGCGCGCATTCATCTAAGACCATTACAACTGTGCATGCTCAGTCAGTGGAATGGGGACTATACAGACTTGTCTCCGAAGATACAAGTAAAATCAGAGGACCAGAGACTCTCTCCGTTGGTGGCTGTCCCTGGACAACCTGTCACAAGGGATGACATTCCGCAGACCAGAGTGGGTCATTGTCACGACCGACGCCAGTCTGATGGGCTGGGGCGCGGTCTGGGGATCCCTGAAAGCTCAGGGTCTTTGGTCTCGGGAAGAATCTCTTCTACCGATAAATATTCTGGAACTGAGAGCGACATTCAATGCTCTCAAGGCTTGGCCTCAGCTAGCGAGGGCCAAGTTCATACGGTTTCAATCAGACAACATGACAACTGTTGCGTACATCAACCATCAGGGGGGAACAAGGAGTTCCCTAGCGATGGAAGAAGTGACCAAAATCATTCTATGGGCGGAGTCTCACTCCTGCCACCTGTCCGCTATCCACATCCCAGGAGTGGAAAATTGGGAAGCGGATTTTCTGAGTCGTCAGACATTGCATCCGGGGGAGTGGGAACTCCATCCGGAAATCTTTGCCCAAGTCACTCAGCTGTGGGGCATTCCAGACATGGATCTGATGGCCTCTCGTCAGAACTTCAAAGTTCCTTGCTACGGGTCCAGATCCAGGGATCCCAAGGCGGCTCTAGTGGATGCACTAGTAGCACCTTGGACCTTCAAACTAGCTTATGTGTTCCCGCCCTTTCCTCTCATCCCCAGGCTGGTAGCCAGGATCAATCAGGAGAGGGCGTCGGTGATCTTGATAGCTCCTGCGTGGCCACGCAGGACTTGGTATGCAGATCTGGTGAATATGTCATCGGCTCCACCTTGGAAGCTACCTTTGAGACGAGACCTTCTTGTTCAGGGTCCGTTCGAACATCCGAATCTGGTTTCACTCCAGCTGACTGCTTGGAGATTGAACGCTTGATTTTATCGAAGCGAGGGTTCTCAGATTCTGTTATCGATACTCTTGTTCAGGCCAGAAAGCCTGTAACTAGAAAGATTTACCACAAAATTTGGAAAAAATATATCTGTTGGTGTGAATCTAAAGGATTCCCTTGGGACAAGGTTAAGATTCCTAGGATCCTATCCTTCCTTCAAGAAGGATTGGAAAAAGGATTATCTGCAAGTTCCCTGAAGGGACAGATTTCTGCCTTGTCGGTGTTACTTCACAAAAAACTGGCTGCTGTGCCAGATGTTCAAGCTTTTGTTCAGGCTCTGGTTAGAATTAAGCCTGTTTACAAACCTTTGACTCCTCCTTGGAGTCTCAATTTAGTTCTTTCAGTTCTTCAGGGGGTTCCGTTTGAACCCTTGCATTCCGTTGATATTAAATTATTATCTTGGAAAGTTTTGTTTTTAGTTGCAATTTCTTCTGCCAGAAGAGTTTCAGAATTATCTGCTCTGCAGTGTTCTCCTCCTTATCTGGTGTTCCATGCAGATAAGGTGGTTTTACGTACTAAACCTGGTTTTCTTCCAAAAGTTGTTTCTAACAAAAACATTAACCAGGAGATTATCGTACCTTCTCTGTGTCCGAAACCAGTTTCAAAGAAGGAACGTTTGTTGCACAATTTGGATGTTGTTCGCGCTCTAAAATTCTATTTAGATGCTACAAAGGATTTTAGACAAACATCTTCCTTGTTTGTTGTTTATTCCGGTAAAAGGAGAGGTCAAAAAGCAACTTCTACCTCTCTCTCTTTTTGGATTAAAAGCATCATCAGATTGGCTTACGAGACTGCCGGACGGCAGCCTCCCGAAAGAATCACAGCTCATTCCACTAGGGCTGTGGCTTCCACATGGGCCTTCAAGAACGAGGCTTCTGTTGATCAGATATGTAGGGCAGCGACTTGGTCTTCACTGCACACTTTTACCAAATTTTACAAGTTTGATACTTTTGCTTCTTCTGAGGCTGTTTTTGGGAGAAAGGTTTTGCAAGCCGTGGTGCCTTCCATTTAGGTGACCTGATTTGCTCCCTCCCGTCATCCGTGTCCTAAAGCTTTGGTATTGGTTCCCACAAGTAAGGATGACGCCGTGGACCGGACATACCTATGTTGGAGAAAACAGAATTTATGTTTACCTGATAAATTACTTTCTCCAACGGTGTGTCCGGTCCACGGCCCGCCCTGGTTTTTTAATCAGGTCTGATAATTTATTTTCTTTAACTACAGTCACCACGGTACCATATGGTTTCTCCTATGCAAATATTCCTCCTTAACGTCGGTCGAATGACTGGGGTAGGCGGAGCCTAGGAGGGATCATGTGACCAGCTTTGCTGGGCTCTTTGCCATTTCCTGTTGGGGAAGAGAATATCCCACAAGTAAGGATGACGCCGTGGACCGGACACACCGTTGGAGAAAGTAATTTATCAGGTAAACATAAATTCTGTTTTTTCAGTTATAGTCTATAGTGCCTCTTGCTATAACCAAATTGTGCATTTCTTGATAGTTTATCTGTATATTTAATTGATTAGTCTTGTCCCATTGGACTGTATGTTGATTTAAAGGGACATAATACTCGTATGCTAAATCACTTGAAAGTGATGCAGCATAACTGTAAAAAGCTGACAGGAAAATACCACCTGAGAATCTCTATGTAAAAAAGGAAGATATTTTACCTCACAAATTCCTCAGCTCACCATCTGTAAAATGTTATATTTCAGTTATTGCTCAGCTACAGGTTTTAAAAAAAAAAAAAAAAAAAGGAAGAAATTAACAGCAGCCAATCGGCATCAGCAGTGCTGAGGTAATGAACTCTTTTACTGTGATGTCATGAGATTTCATAGTAAACTTCCTTAAACTGAATAGGGAAATAAAATGAGTGTGCATGAAGCTCACTCCCTTGCCTGTTCGGAACAGGCATACTGATTTGCTGCTTAAAGTCCTTTACAGGGGGTTTAAGTACTTAGGACATTTTTGAGGTAAATCTCTTCCTTTTTTACATAGAGATGTTCAGGTGATATTTTCTAGTCAGCTTTTTACAGCTATGCTTCATCACTTGAAACAAGTGTTTCAACATTTGGGTATCATGGCCCTTTTACAATGTAAATTTTATATTTGGTTTTGCACTATGAACTTACTGTGAACATACTTTAGTTTAACCTATTATGTGATTTTATTATTGTAAAATAATTTTGCTTTAAGTTAAGGCTATATAGTGATGTGTATGTTAATTGAGTGGATTGTTTACCACGTCACTATGGCTTTGGTATTTCAGCAAACCAATTGGATGAATGTGTATCACGTGATCTTAATCAACAAGTGAGAAGTCATTATAGCGCAGCACACTGTTTCTGTGAATACATTATATGGATTTATGCTAGTGCCTTAGTGTAAGTGCCAAGCTTTTGTACCCACCAAGGCATTTTATAATTAAATTTTGGTTTTTAGTAGTGGATATATAGTGGATTGTTTACCAGGTCACCATGATTTAGGTATTCAAGTGATCGCTGACTTACTGTGTTTAGTTATGTGACCCTTTTCCTTGAATATGATTTGCCTTTTTGATTTCTTTTCAAGAAGTTGCGTGAAAATAATTATTTTCTGATAGGTTCACATAGGCCAGATGGTGAAATGCAGGTCAGACTTGTACTGTACTGATCTCTAATAATACCAGTGTTGGATGGTTTGTAGTTGTGAATGTATTCAGTAATGTTTGGGAGAATTTTTTTCAGTATACATTTGTATACTAATTACTGTCTTTACCTTTAAAAGAATAGTGAGCCACTACTCCATATGAGTATGTTTAAGTCACCAATATAGCTTTAGAGTAAGGGATCTTTTGTGGTTTACCTTGATAGAAATGGGACAACCGTATTGGAATGTGACTGACTCACAATTATTGGTTCTGTCATGCTAAATTATTTGGTTTTGGTTATATGCTGGTAGTTGATCTATATGCACACACACACACATATATATATATATATATATATATATATATATATATATATATATATATATATGTCTGTGTGTGTGTAAAAATAAGATAATGTTGTTATCTTCAACATCTAGAGATCCTGTGGTTACCGACCAACTTAACTTTATCACCACTTTTACCCCTAGACATCAGATCATTCGTCAATCCATACAGAACAGATGGGACATACTGGGGACTGATAACAATCTTGCCAATTGGAGACAGAAACCTGCGAGAGTTGTGTATCGCAGAGCCAGGAATATTAGAGACATGTTGGTTAAGACTGACAACAAACAAAGCTACCAACGGGAGACATGGTTAAAAACAAGCAAGATGGGTTGCTTTAGTTGTGGTGATTGTGTGACATGTAACAGCATGCATGTGGGGGCCTCCTTTTGCCACCCCCATAAAAACAAACGCTACACCATCAGACACAGACTGATATGCAGCAGCACTTATGTGTCCTTGTTCCCTGTTTTACGTTGGAAAGACCACCACGTCCTTCAGAGATAGAATGGCTAACCATCGATGCTCAATAAGAGAGGCATTAAAAAATGGCAAATCTGATCTCCCTGTGGCACGACATTTTGTAACACACAAACACAATCTGTCCAGCCTACGAAGCATGATCATTGATCACATCCCCCCGCAAAGAAGAGGAGGTGATCGTGCAAAATTGTTGTTACAATTGGAGTCAAGATGGATATACATGTTGGATACAGTATCTCCCAAAGGTCTTAATATTAAATTGGACTTTGGCCCATTCTTGGGTTGAACAATTATGATTATGTCTATATTGTCATATGACTCTTATCTCCTACACTTGATGCTGTGTGCCATCATCATCATTTCATACCTGATCTAACTGCAGTCTCTTTTTATACTTTGCTGGCCATCCCTGACACCATCTGGATGCAACCCTACATTCTAATTATACAATACCTTTCATCAACACTGGTTCTTTACCAGTTGCACTACACATCCACTGGGTGTATGATTTCTGATATTGGGTGTCACCCGCTATAAATGGGGCATGAAGATGGAGCGAGTATGACCAAAAGAGTGCTTATGACCATGCGTCATACTCCCTACTCATTATTTCTTATGTGATTTACATTGTCACATTAATTTGCGTCTTTTTGTGTCTATATTATGTGTTAAGTAAACGTGACTTAATACTCTTATGTTACGGAATCATCCGCAATCCCTTCATGTGTCGATATCCGACTTTTGACGCGTCGACCTACACGCCCCCATGGATGTCATTACTACACCGCATCAGCTGATATGCAAACAAGCCATGCGATCCATTACGTGAACGGAGGCGAATACTAATATTGATTAGAGGTTGTTCTTGCGAGACGTGCTATACAGCGAGACGTGCACGTAGACAAGCCTTTAGGTGTTTGGCATTTCATCATTTTACAGGGTATATAAGAGCTGCAGTCAGACAGGTTTTTACTTTTCGTTGTGGGACAACACTCTGAGGATGGACTGACCTTGGGGCTGTCTCTACTTTGGGAACATTTGATAAAGGTGCCAGTACAGCACCGAAACGTCATGCAATTTCCCTTTGTATTTTAAATGATACATTAAAAGTCAATATTTATTTTTTCAAAAACCGGTGAGTGCTGCCTTTTTTTAACTTTATATATATTTATATATATATATATATATATATATATTTATATATATATATATATAATGTGTATGTATGTGTGTGTGTGTGTGTACATATATTTATTAAAATTTGTTTCTCCAACATTGGTGTGTCCGGTCCACGGCGTCATCCTTACTTGTGGGAATATCTCTTCCCCAACAGGAAATGGCAAAGAGTCCCAGCAAAAGCTGTCCATATAGTCCCTCCTAGGCTCCGCCCACCCCAGTCATTCTCTTTGCCGTTGCACAGGCAACATCTCCACGGAGATGGTTAAGAGTATGTGGTGTTTAGTTGTAGTTTTTTTATTCTACTATCAAGAGTTTGTTATTTTAAAATAGTGCTGGTAGGTACTATTTACTTCTGTTTGTGAGAGTAAGATGATTTTAGCAGCAGTAACTAAAATCGTTTGCTGTTTCCACATAGGACTGTTGAGATGAAGTAACTTCAGTTGGGGGAAACAGTTAGCAGACATTTCTGCTTAAGGTATGACTAGCCATATTTCTAACAAGACTGTGTAATGCTGGAAGGCTGTCATTTTCCCCTCATGGGGACCGGTAAGCCATTTTCTTAATCTCAAACAGAATAAAGGGCTTAATATGGGCTATAAAACTGGTAGACACTTTTATGGGCAAAATCGATTGCTTTTTTTGAGCATTTTATACATGTTTATGTTTGAAATTCACACTTATAAGCTTGGGGAACGTTTTTTAACGTCAGGCACTGAGTTAGACACCTTTCCAGTCAGGAAGGGCCTTCCCAGTTGTAGGCTGAGCCTCATTTTCGCGCCATTACTGCGCAGTTACTTTTGGGAGCAAGACATGCAGATGCATGTGTGTGTATCTGAAAGTGGTTGGAAAAGTTCCTAGAAGGCTTCATTTGGTATCGTATTCCCCCCTGGGTTTGGTAAAGTCGCAGCAAAGGCTGTAGCTGGGACTGTAGAGGGGTTAAAACTGTAACAGGCTCCGGTTTCTTTATTTTAAGGGTTAATGCTCTGAAAATTGGTGTGCAATACTTTTAATGCTTTAAGACACTGTGGTGAAAATTTGGTAAATTTTGAACAATTCCTTCATACTTTTTCACATATTCAGTAATAAAGTGTGCCCTGTTTAAAATTTAAAGAGACAGTAACGGTTTTGTTTTAAAACGGTTTTTGTACTTTATTGACAAGTTTAAGCCTGTTTAACATGTCTGCACCTTCAGATAAGCTATGTTCTATATGTTTGAAGATCAATGTGTCCCCCCTTTCAAAATTGTGTGATAATTGTGCCATAGCGTCCAAACAAAGTAAGGACAGTACTGCCACAGATAGTAAAGTTGCCCAAGATGATTCATCAGATGAAGGGAGTAGACATAGTTCTACATCATCTCCTTCTGTGTCTACACCAGTTTTGCCCACGCAGGAGGCCCCTAGTACTTCTAGCGCGCCAATACTTATTACTATGCAACAATTGACGGCAGTAATGGATAACTCCATAGCAAATATTTTATCCAAAATGCCTGCATATCAGAGAAAGCGCGATTGCTCTGTTTTGTCATACCCTCACACCAATCTGAAGGGGCCATGAGGGAGGTTTTGTCAGATGGGGAAATTTCAGATTCCGGAAAAATTTCTCAACAGGCTGAACCTGATGTTGTGACATTTAAATTAGAGCATCTCCGCGCACTGCTTAAGGAGGTGTTATCTACTCTGGATGATTGTGACAACCTGGTCATTCCAGAAAAATTATGCAAGATGGACAAGTTCCTAGAGGTTCCGGTGCACCCCGACGCTTTTCCTATACCCAAGCGGGTGGCGGACATAGTGAATAAGGAGTGGGAGAAGCCCGGCATACCTTTTGTTCCCCCTCCTATATTTAAGAAATTATTTCCTATGGTCGACCCCAGAAAGGACTTATGGCAGACAGTCCCTAAGGTCGAGGGGGCAGTTTCTACTCTAAACAAGCGTACTACTATCCCTATCGAGGATAATTGTGCTTTCAAAGATCCTATGGATAAAAAATTGGAGGGTTTGCTTAAAAAGATTTTTGTACAGCAAGGTTACCTTCTGCAACCCATTTTGTGCATTGTTCCTGTCACTACAGCAGAGTGGTTCTGGTTCGAGGAACTAGAAAAGTCGCTCAGTAGAGAAACTCCGTATGAGGAGGTTATGGACAGAGTTCACGCACTCAAGTTGGCTAATTCTTTTATTTTAGATGCCGCTTTGCAATTAGCTAGATTAGCGGCGACAAATTCAGGGTTTGCAATTGTGGCGCGCAGAGCGCTCTGGCTAAAGTCTTGGTCAGCGGATGTATCTTCCAAGACAAAATTGCTTAATATCCCCTTCAAGGGTAAAACTCTCTTTGGGCCAGAATTGAAAGAGATTATCTCAGACATCACTGGGGGAAAGGGCCACGCCCTCCCACAAGATAGGCCTTTCAAAGCCAAGAATAAGTCTAATTTTCGTTCCTTTCGCAATTTCAGGAATGGACCGGCCTCTAATTCCGCATCCTCTAAACAAGAGGGTAATGCGTCACAAACCAAGCCAGCCTGGAAACCGATGCAAGGCTGGAACAAGGGTAAGCAGGCCAAGAAGCCTGCTGCTACTAACAAAACAGCATGAAGGAGTAGCCCCCGATCCGGGACCGGATCTAGTAGGGGGCAGACTCTCTCTCTTTGCTCAGGCTTGGGCAAGAGATGTTCAGGATCCCTGGGCACTAGAAATAGTCTCTCAGGGTTATCTTCTAGAATTCAAGGAACTACCCCCAAGGGGAAGGTTCCACATGTCTCACTTATCCTCAAACCAAATAAAGAGACAGGCATTCTTACATTGTGTAAAAGACCTGTTAAAAATGGGAGTGATACACCCAGTTCCAAAGGCGGAACAGGGGATGGGATTTTACTCAAATCTGTTTGTAGTTCCCAAAAAAGAGGGAACTTTCAGACCAATTCTGGATTTAAAGATCCTAAACAAATTTCTCAGGGTTCCATCGTTCAAAATGGAAACCATTCGAACGATTCTACCTACAATCCAGGAAGGTCAATTTATGACTACCGTGGATCTAAAGGATGCGTATCTACATATTCCTATCCACAAGGATCATCATCATTTCCTAAGGTTTGCCTTTCTGGACAAACATTACCAGTTTGTGGCCCTCCCATTCGGATTAGCCACTGCTCCAAGGATTTTCACAAAGGTACTCGGCTCCCTTCTAGCGGTTCTAAGACCAAGGGGCATTGCAGTAGTACCTTACTTGGACGACATTCTAATACAAGCGTTGTCTCTTTCAAAGACAAAGGCTCACACAGACATCGTTCTGGCCTTTCTCAGATCTCACGGATGGAAGGTGAACATAGAAAAAAGTTCCCTGTCTCCGTCGACAAGAGTTCCTTTCTTGGGAACAATAATAGATTCTTTAGAAATGAGGATTTTCCTGACAGAAGTCAGAAAGTCAAAACTTCTAAACGCTTGTCAAGTTCTTCATTCTATTCCTCGTCCTTCCGTAGCTCAGTGCATGGAAGTGGTAGGATTGATGGTTGCAGCAATGGACATAGTTCCTTTTGCGCGAATTCATCTAAGACCATTACAACTGTGCATGCTGAAACAGTGGAATGGGGACTATACAGACTTGTCTCCAGTGATTCAAGTAGATCAGAAGACCAGAGACTCACTTCGTTGGTGGCTAACCCTGGACTACCTTTCCCAGGGAATGAGCTTCCGCAGACCAAAGTGGGTCATCGTCACGACCGACGCCAGTCTAGTGGGCTGGGGCGCGGTCTGAGACTCCCTGAAAGCTCAGGGATTATGGTCTCGGGAAGAGTCTCTTCTCCCGATAAACATTCTGGAACTGAGAGCGATATTCAATGCTCTCAGGGCTTGGCCTCAACTAGCAAAGGCCAGATTCATAAGATTCCAATCAGACAACATGACGACTGTTGCTTATATCAATCATCAGGGGGGAACAAGGAGTTCCCTGGCGATGAGAGAAGTGACCAAAATAATAAAATGGGCGGAGGATCACTCCTGCCACCTATCTGCGATCCACATCCCAGGAGTGGAAAACTGGGAGGCGGATTATCTGAGTCGTCAGACATTCCATCCGGGGGAGTGGGAACTCCACCCGGAGATCTTTGCCCAGTTGACTCAATTATGGGGCATTCCAGACATGGATCTGATGGCGTCTCGTCAGAACTTCAAGATTCCTTGCTACGGGTCCAGATCCAGGGATCCCAAGGCGACTCTAGTGGATGCACTAGTAGCGCCTTGGGCCTTCAACCTAGCTTATGTGTTTCCACCGTTTCCTCTCATTCCCAGGCTGGTAGCCAGGATCAAGTAGGAGAGTGCCTCGGTGATCTTGATAGCTCCTGCGTGGCCACGCAGGACTTGGTATGCAGACCTGGTGAATATGTCATCGGTTCCACCATGGAAGCTACCTTTGAGACAGGATCTTCTTGTACAGGGTCCATTCGAACATCCAAATCTGGTCTCCCTCCAGCTGACGGCTTGGAAATTGAACGCTTGATTCTATCAAAGCGTGGGGTTTCAGATTCTGTGATAGATACTCTGGTTCAAGCCAGAAAACCGGTAACTAGAAAAATTTACCATAAAATATGGAAAAGATATATCTGCTGGTGTGAATCCAAGGGATTCTTATGGAATAAGATCAAAATTCCTAAGATCCTTTCCTTTCTACAAGAAGGTTTGGATAAAGGATTATCAGCGAGTTCTCTAAAGGGACAGATTTCTGCTTTATCTGTCTTGTTACACAAACGACTGGCAACTGTGCCAGATGTTCAAGCATTTGTTCAGGCTCTGGTTAGGATCAAGCCTGTTTACAGACCTTTGACTCCTCCCTGGAGTTTAAATCTAGTTCTTTCAGTTCTCCAAGGGGTTCCGTTTGAACCTTTACATTCCATAGATATTAAGTTGTTATCTTGGAAAGTTTTGTTTTTGGTTGCTATTTCTTCTGCTAGAAGTGTTTCTGAGTTATCTGCTCTGCAGTGTACTCCGCCCTATCTGGTGTTCCATTCAGATAAGGTCGTTTTGCGTACTAAGCCTGGTTTTCTTCCAAAGGTTGTTTCCAACAAAAATATTAACCAAGAGATAGTTGTACCTTCTTTGTGTCCGAATCCAGTTTCAAAGAAGGAACGTTTGTTACACAATTTAGATGTAGTCCGTGCTCTAAAATTCTATTTAGGATCTACAAAAGAGTTCAGACAAACATCTTCTCTGTTTGTCGTCTATTCTGGTAAAAGCATCATCCGATTGGCTTACGAGACTGCCGGACGGCAGCCTCCTGAAAGAATCACGGCTCACTCTACTAGGGCTGTGGCTTCCACATGGGCCTTCAAGAACGAGGCTTCTGTTGATCAGATATGTAAGGCACCGACTTGGTCTTCCCTGCACACTTTTGCCAAATTTTACAAATTTGATACTTTTGCTTCTTGTGAGGCTATTTTTGGGAGAAAGGTTTTGCAAGCCGTGGTGCCTTCTGTTTAGGTAACCTGATTTGCTCCCTCCCTTCATCCGTGTTCTAAAGCTTTGGTATTGGTTCCCACAAGTAAGGATGACGCCGTGGACCGGACACACCAATGTTGGAGAAAACAGAATTTATGCTTACCTGATAAATTACTTTCTCCAACGGTGTGTCCGGTCCACGGCCCGCCCTGGTTTTTTAATCAGGTTTGATGAATTAATTTCTCTAACTACAGTCACCACGGCACCCTATAGTTTCTCCTGTTTTTTCCTCCTGTCCGTCGGTCGAATGACTGGGGTGAGCGGAGCCTAGGAGGGACTATATGGACAGCTTTTGCTGGGACTCTTTGCCATTTCCTGTTGGGGAAGAGATATTCCCACAAGTAAGGATGACGCCGTGGACCGGACACACCGTTGGAGAAAGTAATTTATCAGGTAAGCATAAATTCTGTTTTTATTAATAATTAAAGGGACAGTCAAGTCCAAAGAAAACTTTCTTGATTTAAATAGGGAATGTAATTTTAAACAACTTTTGCTTTGTTCTCTTGGTATTCTTAGTTGAAAGCTAAACTTAGGAGGTTCATATGCTAATTTCTTAGACCTTGAAGACTGCCTCTAATCTGAATGCATTTTGATCACTAGAGGACATTAGTTCATGTGTTTCATATAGATAACATTGAGCTCATGCATGTGAAGTGACCTAGGAGTGAGCACTGATTGGCTGAAATGCAAGTCTGTCAAAAGAACTGAAATAAGGGGCAGTCAGCAGAAGCTTAGATACAAGGTAATTACAGAGGTAAAACGTGTATTATTATAACTATGTTGGTTATGCAAAACTGGTGAATGGGTAATAAAGGGATTATGTTTCTTTTTAAACAACAAGTATTCTGGTGTTGGCTGTCCCTTTAACTAATTCCCAATTAATTTTGAATGGGGGCTTTGAGTTTCCATCTCCCTGTATGTCCTATGGGGAAAGAGGGTAAACCCTTTTCATTTTAATTAGTCATATGCCCCACAGACATGTATGGGATCACTGGGGAAATGTTTATTAGCATCCCCAATTCTGCCCCAGGGATGTTTTGTAGAAATGCAATCCCTTGTTCCATTGAGTAATCTCATGTCCCTGTCATTAACAGGTGACTTCTGTAAAAATAGCAATTACCTTACTGGCGTATTTAGTGTATGAGTTTCCAAGTGACTCCCTAACCACTAAGGATAACATATACCCTCATACAAGGGAGAGGTTAAATGCTCCTCTAGGTAGCATACAATTGCTATAGTGTTTGTAATCATATGTATGGTAAGTGGCTTTTAGCGTACTATGAGATTTTTAATAACTTTTGTAGCACACCCATCAAAGCACAACAAATGGGCAGGTTTTTTCTGTTATGAAACGGTAGAGCCCCTTTTCAAATAAGTAGTCGCATGAGCATATGTTGCTAAATAATTGGGTTGGGGTAGCTGCTTCATAGCTCCCACAATATTTAGAGGGCGATGAGATTGATTATTCTTTAGAGATTGGATTCTCCTTTTCAGCTATGTCATTGTTATGACTATTGCCTGACAGTTGTGTGCAGCCGACTGCCAGGTGATTGTCATACAAATGGCATAGCTCACAGCTCTGATCCTATATTTGTGGGCTTAGTGACGCCAGAGAAAGTGGTCCCACTATTGAGATAAGAAATTTCATGTCATTATAACTGACAAGTAATCATAGTAATAATTATCACCTGTTGGCAACAGGTAGTTACTCTATTTGTTGTGTTAATATGCAGACAAAATAGTAGGTAGCCAAGTAAATGGGAGAACAGGCGAGTGTAGAAATAGGTGACATTTTGTAGGATGATTTATTTTGGTGCTAGAATGATCTATTACTATTATTATTATTATAGTAGTAGTATGATACATGGGGATTTTGGCATGCATGCGTGAAAATGAGTAAAGTCATAGGGGCCGAATTATCAAGGGCCGAATGGCCCCTGATCCCCATTTTTCGGAAACAGCAGTTAAGAAGCAGCTGTCTTAAGACTGCTGCTCCTTAACTGGTCCGCTGCCTCCAGGCTGCGGACATCTATCTGCCCGATCCTATACGATTGGGTTGATTGACACCCCTTGCTAGCGGCCAATTGGCCGCAAATCTGCAGGGGGCGGCATTGCACAAGCAGTGCACTAGAACTGTTTGTGCAATGCTAAATGCTGGCAGGATATGCTGTCGGCATTCAGCGAGGTCTGGCGAACATGATACGCTGCAGCGTATCATGTCCGTCCAGACATTGATAAATTCCTTTTATTTACTGCAAGTACAGTGACAAAAGTGCTATCTTTTTTATTTTATTCTTTTCTAGCTTAAAAACTTGGTATAGGCGGCTACATTTTAATGTTTTTTGTAAAGGGTGGATGATACAAGTGGAAACAAAATTGTATGAAATATTTAGGAAATATACTACAGAAAATTGAAACAAATTTTGCGTCTATTTCATGTGGGGGATTCTCTCATATTGTTATCTAAAAATTAAAGGGTTATGAAATCCAAAAATATTTTGTGATACAGACAGAGCATACAATTTAAAAAAAGTTTCAACTTTACTTCTTTTATCAAATTTGCTTTGTTCCCATGAGATTCTGTGTTGAAGGGATACCTAGGTAGGTGTCTGGATCACTACATGGCAGGAAATAGTGCTGCCCTCTAGTGCTCTTGCATATGGGTAACATTCTTGAAAAACTGCCGCCATATAAAGCTCCAAAAATGGCCTGGCTTCTAAGCATACATCCCTGCTTTTCAACAAAAGATACCAAGAGAAAAAAAATGATAGTATTAGTAACTTGGAAAGTTGTTTAAAATCGCATACTCTATCTGAATCATGAAACATTTTGGGTTTCATATCCATTTAAAGTTTTTGTTAAAGTACTTGATCTGCTGAAAAGCAGAAATATTTGATTTTTGCGGGGAACTTGCAGATAAAAAGCACTGAAACTGTTTTTAAATGCAAGAATAAAGGACTAAAAGCTGCTTCAGCACAGCGGTGTGAAATGACTCAGCAGAGGACAATGTAAAAGGACTCTTCTGCTACATAACATTAGAGTAATAAAATCATTTGTCTCTGTGATATTCAACACATTTATTGAATGGCATTTTAACGTTCCTTTTAAAAATCAAGGAAGATCCAACCATGTACTGGATACAGTTTCTTGTTTTGTTTTTTTGGTTCAAATCTTGCTGTTATTTTTTTTGTCAGAATGTTAACATGAAAATGAGTGACGTTTGTTTGGTTTAAACCAGAGTTTCATATATAAATAAACCGCAAATGTATATTTGTAAGCAAGTTTTATTTTTATTTTTTTTATTTTGAAATGTTAAAATGAATCTTAAAGGGACAGTAAAATAAAAATTAAGCTTTCATGATTCAGATAGAGCATGCAATTTTAAACAACTTTCCAATTTACTTCTGTTATCAAATTTGCTTTGTTCATTTGGTATCTTTTATTGAAGTTTAAAACTAGGTAGTCTCATAAGAGCTCAGGTGTGTGCAAGAGTATTTAGTACTCTGACAGCAGTGTTTTGCAACATTTATATAACAAAGCTGCACATAATGTTGCAAAACACTGCTGCCATAGAGTACTAAAGACACGTGCACACTCCTGAGCTCTTATGAGCCTACCTAGTTTTACTTTTCAATAAAAGATACCAAGAGAACAAAGCAAATTTGATACGAGAAGTAAATTGGAAAGTTGTTTAAAACTGCTTGTTCTATCTGAATCATAAAGGTTTAATTTTGACTTTACTGTCCCTTTAAACACTATATAGATGTGGGGGGAGCATATTCTCCAATAGCTTTAAATATAATAAGTATATATTATATCAGTTAGAATGTATTCACTTAAAGTAAATCCCATAGCTTTGAGAATTATTCTGAAACGTTATCTGCACTGTTAGTAGGGCACTCGCTTTTATTTTTATTTTGTATTGCTTTTGGTGAAAATGCTATTTATATGGTGTATAAAAAGGCACATAAAAGTCAAAAGTAAACTTTACACGATTAAAAAAGAAAACCTGCAATTAAGACTTATTTACTTTTATTAGCAAATTTACGTTGTTCTTTTGGAAACCTTTAGTTGAAAAGCATATCTAGGTAGGCTCAGAGGGAAATAATGCACTTCTTAAAGCTAGCTGGTGATTTGGTGGTTAAACAACTTTACAATTTACTTCTATTATCAAATGTTGCTTTGTTCACTTAGTATTCTTTGTTGAAGGAGCAGCTCTACTAGGAGCTTGCTGAGCACATTGGGTGAGCCAATAACAAGGGATACGTGTGCAGCCACCAATCAGCAGCTAGCTCCCAGCCTTTAGGTTTTTTTTTTTTTTTTAACAAATATACCAAGGGAACAAAGCAAATTAGATAACAGAATTAAATTGGAAAGTTGTTTAAAAGTGCATGCTCAGTCTATCAGACTCATGAAATACAAATTTTGAGTTTCATGTCCCTTCTATTGGCTCAACATATGGGTTTAGCTAGGATCCAGTAGCGCTTTGCTGCTCCGGACCGGACTATAACCATGTGTTTAACCCCTTTGCAGTTATATGCAAGAAGCAGTGCAATAATTAAATGCTTAAACACATTACAGCATTCTTGTATTGCATTTCTGTGTCCCTTTTACACTGTGTGCACAATTATTAGGCAAGTGAGTATTTTGACCAAATCATCATTTTTATGCATATTGTCCAACTCCAAGCTGTATAAACTTGAGTGTTTATTGGATTTAAGCATATCTGGTAATCTGTATTTGTGTAATGAGGGAGGGTGTGGCCTTAGGAGATCAACACCCTATAGCAAGGTGTGCATAATTATTAGGCAGCTTCTTTTCCTCAGGAAAAATGGGCCAAAAAAGAGATTTAACTGACTGAAAGATCAAAAATTGTAAAAAGTCTTTGAGAGGGATGCAGCACTCTTGAAATTGCTAAGATATTGGGGCGTAATCACAGAACCATCAAACGTTTTGTTGCAAATAGTCAACAGGGTCGCAAGAAACGTGTTGAGAAAAAAAGATGCAAATTAACTGCAAAAGATTTGAGAAGAATCAAACGTGAAGCTACCAGGAACCCATTATCCTCCAGTGATGTCATATTCCAGAACTGCAACCTACCTGGAGTACCCAGAAGTACAAGGTGTTCAGTGCTCAGAGACATAGCCAAGGTAAGGAAGACTGTAACCCGACCACCACTGAACAAGACGGATAAGTTGAAACATCAAGACTGGGCCAAGAAATATCTGAAGACAGATTTTTCAAAGGTTTTATGGACTGATGAGATGAGAGTGACTCTTGACGGACCAGATGGGATGGCCTGTGGCTGGATCAGTAATGGGCACAGAGCTCCACTTCGACTCAAACGCCAGCAAGGAAGAGGTGTGGTACTGGTATGGGGTGGAATTATTAAAGATGAGCTAACTGGACCTTTTTGGGTTGAAGATGGATTCAAAATCAACTCCCAAACCTACTGCCAGTTTTTAGAAGACACTTTCTTCAAGCAGTGGTACAGGAAAAAGTCTGCGTCTTTCAAGAAGACCATGATATTCATGCAGGACAATGCTACATTGCGTGCATAAAAGTACTCCACTGCGTGGCTAGCCAGTAAAGGCCTTAAAGATGACAGAATATTGACATGGCCCCCTTCCTCACCTGACCTAAACCCTATTGAGAACTTGTGGGCCCTTCTTAAACGGGAGATTTACGGTAAAGGAAAACAGCACACATCTCAGAACAGTGTCTGGGAGGCTGTGGTTGCTGCTGCACAAAAAGTTGATCGTCAACAGTTCAAGAAACTGACAGACTCCATGGATGGAAAGCTTATGACTGTTATTGAAATGATGGGTGGCTATATTGGTCACTGATTTTTTTTTTTTTTTTTTTTTTTAAATGTCAGCAATGTTTATTTGTAAATTTTGAGTTGTTTGTTTATTATTCTCACTTTAACAGATGAAAATAGAAAAGTGAGATGGGAAATTTTTTGTTTCATTTAGTTGTATAATAATTCTGCACACTAATAGTAGCCCAATTATTTTGCACACATAGATATTCTCCTAAGAAAGCCAAAACCTCACTTTTACTTACTTAAAGGGCCATAATACCCAAATGTTTAAACACTTGAAAGTGATGCAGCATAGCTGTAAAAAGCTGATTAGAAAATATCACCTGAACATCTCTATGTAAAAAAGAAAGATATTTTACCTCAAAAGTTCCTCAGTAGCCACCTCCCATTGTAAAGGATTTCTAAGCAGCATTTTAGTGTGTTTGTCCTGGGACATCTGAAGGGACTAGCATCGTGCACTCTCATATTATTTCACCAATCAGGTAAAGGAAGCTTACTATGAAATCTCATGAGAGTTAAGTCAAATCTCATGAGATCACAGTAAGAGTTCATGACCTCAGCACTGCTGATGCTGATTGGCTGCTGTTCATTTCTTCATTTTTTTTAATTTTTTTTACCTGCAGCTGGGAGCAGCTGAGTATAACTTTTTACACAGAACTTACTCTGCTGGGCTGAGGAAATTGTGAGGTAAAATATCTTCCTTTTTTACATAGAGATGCTCAGGTGATATTTTCCTGTCAGCTTTTTACAGTTATACTGCATCAGTTTCAAGTGATTTAGCATATGAGTATTATGTCCCTTTAAAGGGCCATAATACCCAAATGTTTAAACACTGGAAAGTGATGCAGTATAGCTGTAAAAAGCTGAATAGAAAATATCACCTAAACATCTCTATGTAAAAAAGAAAGATATTTTACCTCAAAAGTTCCTCAGTAGCCACATCCCATTGTAAAGGACTTCAAAGCAACAAATCAGTTTGTCTGTCCCGGGACAGCTAAGGGGTTGAGCCTCGTGCACTCTCATGTCATTTCCCTATTCACTTTAAAGGAAGTTTACTATGAAATCTCATGAGAGTTAAGTCAAATCTCATGAGATCACAGTAAAAGAGTTCATGACCTCAGCACTGTTGATGCTGATTGGCTGCTGTTCATTTCTTCATTTTTTATTTTATTTTTACCTGCAGCTGAGTATAACTTTTTACACAGAACCTATCATGCTGAGCTGAGGCGATTGTGAGGTCAAATATCTTACTTTTTTACATAGAGATGCTCAGATGATATTTTCCTGTCAGCTTTTTACAGTTATACTGCATTAGTTTCAAGTGATTTAGCATATGAGTATTATGTCCCTTTAAAGGGATAGGAAAGTCAAAATTAAACTTGCATGATTCAGATAGAGCATGTCATTTTAAGACACTTTTAAATTCACTTCTATTTTCAAATGTTCTTCGTTCTCTTAGTATCCCTTGTTAAAAAATGAATACGCACGTATCATACACTAGTGGGAGCTGCTGCTAATTGGTGCCTGCACACATTTATCTCTTGTGATTGGCTAAATAGATATTTTCAGCTTCCTGTTAGTAAAGCAATGCTGTCCCTTCAGCAATGGATAACAACAGAACGAAGAAACTTTGATAATAGAATTAAATTGGAAAGTTGTTTTAAAATTGTATGTTCTATCTGAATCATAAAAGAACATTTTGGGGTTTACTATTCCTTTAAAGTGATGGTAAACAATATATAATCTCACAATATCTAATGCTTTAATCCTATTGTGTTAACCACAACTGAATCAATACCTAAACTCCGATTCACTGTTTACCCTTATGTCACTCAGATTACACTTCAAAGCAAATACGCATGTGCACAAATATCGGGAGCGCACGAAGACTGCAAAGGTGATCAGATGATTAGCCTGAATTGCACAACCAAACGCATGCGCATAAATAACTATTGGCTTCAGCGAGCTAGCTGGACAAGCTGATGATTGGATGAAGCTTCTTAAAAAAAAAATCGATCGTGGTTATATGACATATTGAAAATTTGACAGGCAGCGATTTTCACTAGGCAAAAGTGACTATTTGCAGGTAAGGTAGTGGTTATATAAAAGTGTTAGTATATATATATATATATATTTACACATACTAACGATTAATAAACATACAGACTTTACCATCACTTTAAATATTAAGATTTGAGGTTTATTAACATTTTGGATTGACCAAGAGAATTTTAGTTGTTCAATAATTAAATTAATCCTCAAAAATACAACTTGCCTAATAATTGCAGGGCATATGAATAGACCGGTCCGGTCGCCAATTGCGATCTAAATTTCTTGCGGGCAAGTAACATTTTTGTTACCAGCCTGAGCGGCGACCTGACATTTTAAGTGGGATATAAGAAGCAATAATAAAAAATGTCAAATTGCCTTTCAAATATGCGCACACACGGGAAAGGAGGGTAGAAAGGGGAGGTTCTTTCTGTTAAATGCATTCAAAGACCTCCCCTTATCATCATGGCTCTTGGTCTCTTTCTTGTCAGTTGCTACTTCCCACCCCTAAGGTTGTCTGCGCGGGAAGACATCCTGCTAGAGCGGTGAGTATTTCTTCTCTGTGTGTGTATGAATGAAGTATGGGTTAAAGTGACTATATAGTTATGGTAGGCAGCTTGCTCACGTACATTATGCCGACGTACTCCAGGGTCCTCTGCAGAACTTAAGCACAATGTACACGAGCAAGCTGCCTACTATAACAATATAGAGCACTGCACAATTTTTCTGGACGCTATTGATGCTTCAAAAACTGACTTTACCAATTTGTAGAGAACATACCATCTCCATGCACCCAGTCAAGTCTGCATCTCCTAGCGCGGCACTGACAGTTGCGCTAGTAGTTGAAAGGCAGACGGACAGAAAGGGGGAAAAAAGTGTTTTTAACATGCTTGTTATGTCAAAGCTTTATAGGTTGAAGGGTGGCAGCATTAAATATACTTAGTCAATCGTGACTCCACATATGCTGAAGTAAAAAAAAACAGCTCAGTTATATCTCTCTTTTTTTTTTTTTTTACCTTTAGTGGAAAATAAGTCAAAACGGTACATACAGTATTACAAAGATAGTATCCCTGTTTTTTTGTAGCTGGTGATAGAAAAATATTTTCTAAAGTTAAAGCCTTTTTATTAATACTCAAGTCCCAAGTAGTAAGCAGCTCGCAAAGCATTCAAATTGGGACCTCTGTCTGCAATGCTTTGTGAGATTACAATAACACTATTTATATTGCCTGTTTACATAAGATATATACACACTACATGCAGATATACACGGGCGAAGTTTCTTGCGGGATGGTAAGTTTTGTGATTTACTTGCCCGGTGGGCGAGGGAAGTTTTTGGGTATTCATAGGCCCTGTAATTGTGCACAGAGTGTAATATAGTTAAAGGCAATACTTTGTTGTATTCTTTGCATAGGTTGAAAGTGGTGCAGCCTCATTTGCAGATATGAAATATTATGGTCTTTTGATTTTTTTGTTGTTTTTAATATGAAAGGAGACTGTGCTTTTTTAGCTGTGACAGACAGTAGCCCATGTAAATATTATTGTCTTTTCATGCAAAAACATTTCAAGTGTAGATGTCTGGAGGATTGCACTTTCCCATGATGCTAAATGAATTCACCTGGTCGATTCTGCTTCAGTTTGCAAATATTATTTATCTTGGAAAATTATGTAAACATTTACTTAACCCAGCGAATGCTAACTGCATGTTTTTTCATTTGATTTTTTTTAATATCCTGTGCTATTTGTAACTTGCAATGCCTATTTTGCAGTGTCTGCAATTCTGTCTTTTTACGAGAGGTAAATCCACTGGAAGGTCTGTTTAGCCACTAGACAAAAATATTGATATATTTTAATTTTAAATTTGTCCTTTTTTAAATGAAGGGTAAGCCATCACTCTGTCAGTCCGTCCGCCTGTCCATCCACATCGATCCATCTGCTTCCCGTATCCTCCAGAATAAAATCTAAACCTTTTACCTAATATTCACGCAACATATACTAATCTGGATATATCCCTCCTCCCAGCAGAAAATCAAAATGGTGTTGGTGGCTAATGTGAATAAAATTAAAAAAATGTATACAATCTTTGCCAAGCAGTTTACGTGATTTAAATCCTTTTCTAAATGGAGGTACAATTCTGCATTGCCCACATAAAGTTGATTCCTGCAGAATGCTTATTCTTTGAGTAGGCCCTGCTCCATTTAAAAAAAAAAAAAAAAAAAATCACAAATATATAGCTGAAAAACAAAAAGATAAAAGCTTAACCCAAACTCATGGTGATATTTATTACCACCTTGTTTCTAACAAGACACAGTGAGGGGGGAGGGACATGTACATAAATTGAATTGCCCCATTACATATACAGTACCACTTTTCTTGTTGGTAGATCATTGTATATGTAATACCAGGGCTCACTTGAAACTGTAGTAATGTAGTCTGATGTGGAGTGCCACAATAATTAGTGCTGTTAGCACCTCCTATAAACCACATGACACTTCTCCCATGTTGTAACTCCTCAAAGTCACAAGACTTTTCTTCTACTGTGCCAATGTCTGCTGAATTCCCTGCCTTCCTCTGAGGCATACCTCAAGCTATTCCTAGTGTTTCCTAACAATACATTTGTTTAGAGATATGTACAACTCGTATTACCATCTTTCTGCCTATTCAGTTTTTATTCCCTCACTTTTTGTCCTGATTTTTCTCCAGTATATACTTATATGTGTCCTCTGCTCTTGTAGAATTTCATTGGTGAAGGTAATGCACCTCCGATTCCTAACTCCCTTTCAGGCCCTCTACACCTTTACTAAGCCCATCTTATTGAGTAATTGTTTCTCTTTTTATAGTTCTGTTTTTATGGTGGGTATTTATGAATAAATGTTAATATATTTATAGTATTCCTTAGCCAAGTTCTCTGGACTCAGTAATGCATCATGGCATCTAGCTAGTGCGATAAATATTCTGACATTTTCAACACTAATTAACTTTTCTTTGGTTATGTCAATTCATAATCCCTGTGATTTTATTTCATTTACGTGTTCTTAAAGGGACACTCTAGTTAAAATTCAACTTTCATGATTCTGAAAGAGTGGCAATTTTAAACAACTTTCCTATTTACTTCCATTAACAAAATGTGCACAGTCTTTTTATATTTACACTTTTTGAGTCACCAGCTCCTACTGAGCATGTTCAAGCAATTACAGAATATACGTATATGTGTTTGTGATTGGCTGATGGCTGTCACATGATGCAGTGGGAGTGGAAATAGACACAACTTTATAAATTTGTCAGAAAAAAACGTACTACTCATTAAGTGCTATTGCATTGTTCTTGTTATCATGTATTTGTTGATTATGCAAGTCTACTGTATTTGCTGGTCCTTTAATAGAAGACCTCCTAAGTGTGTGACATGCTTTTAAAATAATAGGGGTGTCAGAATTTTAAAATCCATTGAGATACATTTGTTTAGGGATTTAAGGTTTTAATATACATGAGTGCTCAAAAAAATAAAGGTCAACCATTGGTAGTATTTTTTACTTTTTATTGCTCTTTCGGGGGAATTCATGCAAAACAAGTTTAGAGAACATTACAAAAAACAAAAGCGTTATTTATTTTCATTTGCACAGCTTCATGGAACCTTTCAAGCTGCAAGTTATTAGAGTGGTGCTAAAATATCAACAAATAGTATTGTTGATGATAATCAAAAATTACATTCTTATAGCAAAGACCTACGTAGGTGGTCTGATGATAGGAACTCATCAGTGCATCTTCACTTGGCAAGATCGATTGGAAACATGCACCAGGAGATTTCCCCGGTGGGCTGTTTGACCTCAGCAGAGGGGCACTATGTAGTGGGGAGGTGGTGTTCCTATTGGGTTATTATTGCGGACAGTCTTTGCAAGACTGCTGAGCTTCAGATAATTTGAGGCAAACATGCTGTACAGAAAAAAAATCCCTTAGAGAATGCCACGTAAGCACCATAGAGGAGCTATTCTCTAGTGGATTTAAAAAAAAAAAAAAAAGTTTTTTTTTTTTGGGGGGGGGGGGGGGGGATAGGCTGCTCCTGTCCAATAGTTGCTTCAATCTTTAGGAGTAGGAGAGACTCCTACTGTTTGGAGGAGCAGGTAAGGCGGCAGGGGGGATTGGCTTGCCCTGCACTCACCATTCCAGTCTTCACCAAGGAGAGCCCTGTCTTGCACTCAGCGAGTGCATTACCCCAGACAGATTCGGACGTCATGTCCTTCAGATTTAAACTTGAACATCTCCGCCTGTTACTGCGGGAGGTTTTGATGACTCTGGACGACTGTGACTCTATTCTGGTACCTCCCAGAGAAATTGTGTAAGATGGATAAATACTTAGAGATTCCTTCTTACTCTGATGTTTTTCCGGTTCCTAAAAGAATGACGGAAATTGTTACACGGGAATGGGAAAGACCGGGTATTCCGTTCTCACCTTCCCCTATTTTTAAGAAGATGTACCCTATAGCTGACACCATTCGGGACTCTTGGCAAACTATCCCTAAGGTGGAGGGAGCTATTTCTACCCTGGCTAAACATATGACTATCCCTATTGAGGACAGTTGTGCATTCAAAGATCCTATGGATAAAAAGTTGGAGGGTCTTCTTAAGAAGCTTTTTGTTCACCAGGGATATTTATTACAACCGACGGCCTGCATTGTACCAGTCACAACTGCGGCCGCCTTTTGGTTTGACGCTTTAGAGGAGTCTCTTAAGACTGAGATTTCTTTAGAGGAGATAATGGACAGAATTAAGGCCCTCAAGCTGGCTAATTCTTTTGTCACAGATGCCGCGTTTGAGATCGCCAAATTGGCAGCTAAGAATGCCGGATTCTCCATTTTAGCTCATAGAACCTTATTGTTAAAATCTTGGTCTGCGGATGTGTCCTCTAAATCCAAACTTTTGACTATTCCCTTTAAGGGAAAGACCCTTTTCGGTCCTGATTTGAAAGAAATAATTTCTGACATTACGGGAGGTAAGGGTCATCTACTCCCTCAAGACAAAACTTCTAAGCAAAGGGAACGACAGAGTAATTTTCGTTCCTTTCATAATTTCAAGGGAGTCCCCCCTTCCTCTGCCGCTAAGCAGGAAGGCAACTTTTCTCAAGCCAAGGCCATCTGGAGACCTAATCAGGCTTGGAACAAGGGTAAATAACCCAAGAAGCCCGCTGCTGCTCCCAAGACAGCATGAAGGGGCGGTCCCCGATCCGGGACCGTATCTAGTAGGGGGCAGGCTTTCACTCTTCGTCCAGGCTTGGATAAGAGACGTTCAGGATCCCTGGACACTGGAAATCGTGTCTCATGGATATCAGCTGGAGTTCAAAAATTCCTTCCCAAGGGGAAGGTTTCTTCTTTCACGATTGTCTGTAGACTAGATAAAAAGAGGCGTTCTTACGTTGTGTAAAAGACCTCTCCACTATGGGAGTAATTTGTCCCGTCCCAATACAGGAACAGGGGCAGGGGTTTTACTCAAATCTTTTTGTGGTTCCCAAAAAAAGAGGGAACGTTCCGACCCATTTTAGATCTCAAGAGTCTAAACAAGTTTCTCACTAGGATTTACCATCATTAAAAATAAAGGTGACATATATTCATCAGTTTAAAAAAACAAAAACTGATGAATAGCTACCTTTATTTCTTTTACAAGATATGACGAGTCTACGGATTTCATCCTTATTTATGGTATATCGCCTCCTGGTCAGCAGGAGGAGGCAAAGAGCACCACAGCAGAGCTGTATATATAGCTCCTCCCTTCCCTCCCACCCCAGTCATTCTCTTTGCCTGTGTTAATGATAGGAAGAGGTAAAGTGAGGTGTTAGTTTAGATTCTTCAATCAAGAGTTTTTTATTTTTCAAATGGTGCCAAAGTGTACTATTTTATTACCGGGCAGCTTCTGGAAGATCCAATTATGCTTGGGAACTTGTGGGATTTTAGTCTCACTGCGCCTCCCTTATTGGTGCTGCCTGGATGTGGACTTAGTGAATTTGCCTAAGACCCTTTATTATTCACAGGACCTCAGGAGGAAGAGTGGACCTCTTGACATTGTGGGTATTTTCATGCTACTCCTCAGCATGGAGGTAAGTGCAGTCTTTTTATTTCTGGGGCTTAAAAGCAGATACTCAGAACTGACTGTACTCTATTATTGCGGTTTATGGGCCTTGATAAGGGTTTCCCTGTGCAAATATGTGGATGTCATGTGCTGCATAATAAAGATGACAACATACATATTATTTTTTCCTCCAGACAGTCCTGCATTTCAATAACTTTAGCCAGGAGCGATGGGAGGTTTCTATAGTGCTCAGATGTGAGAGCGCTATAGCGGGCATAACTTTGTTTATTTTTGTGAGGCTGACGCTGGGGAATAGACTGTTAGACAGGTGTTTGTGACTTAAGTTTTTAGTACTTGAAGTTTCTAGGCCTTTATTGTTCCCGGGCTCTGTGCAATCTGTTCCGCCCACGAAGGGCGGGACTTGAGTTTGCGCGTTTGCCGCACAGTTACGCAGCTGTCGAGTCCCGGTGAACAAGTGCTTGGAAACAAGTGTATGCGTACAGCACCTAAGTCCACTTGTCACGATATGTACAAGCGGTCTTAGGCACGTTAATAGGAGAACAGCGGTGGTCACACAGAGGCAGGTAGGAGCCGCAGCAGAGCTGTGGCGGGGTGTCTGTGAGTAACGGTGTGATTCTAAAAAGGGGCCTCATGTGAGTGGTGCGAGGTATACATTGACCGCACTTGAAGGCTAAAATATCTCAAATACTTGATTTAATTTTGAGCATAATAATAAGCGTTAGCAAATTTTAAAGATACAGTACACTATTTTTGATGCACTTTCTGTTCTGATTATTTATCAGGGATTGACCACGTTTGTACTTTGCATCTGCTGCAATGGAGGACAGTACCTGTCCCATGTGTTTAGATGCCGTTGTGGAACCCCCTGTTACACTTTGTGATACTTGTGTTGAGAGAGCTTTACAATGTAAAGAAAAAACATTTTTTAATAAAGATATGTCTAAGGAAGGTGCTCAGACTGATGATATTTAGGGTATGCTGCAACTTTCTCCCCAAGCGTCACAGCCTTTAACGCCCGCTCAAGCGACTCCATGTTCTTCATCGGCATCTGCTTCTTTCACTTTGCAGGATATGGCTGCAGTTATGTCATCTACTCTCACAGAAGTGTTATCTAAGTTGCCAATACTACAGGGCAAACGCAGCAGGACAGAAACCCATATGGTTCCTGCGACTTCTGATGCTTTAATGGCTATCTCCGATGTACCTTCCCATGGATCTGAATTGGGGGGTAGGGAGACCCTTTCTAAGGGGGAACTGTCTGACTCAGCGAGTGCATTACCCCAGACAGATTCGGAAGTCATGTCCTTCAGATTTAAACTTGAACATCTCCGCCTGTTACTGCGGGAGGTTTTGATGACTCTGGACAACTGTGACTCTATTCTGGTACCTCCCAGAGAAATTGTGTAAGATGGATAAATACTTAGAGATTCCTTCTTACTCTGATGTTTTTCCGGTTCCTAAAAGAATGACGGAAATTGTTACACGGGAATGGGAAAGACCGGGTATTCCGTTCTCACCTTCCCCTATTTTTAAGAAGATGTACCCTATAGCTGACACCATTCGGGACTCTTGGCAAACTATCCCTAAGGTGGAGGGAGCTATTTCTACCCTGGCTAAACGTATGACTATCCCTATTGAGGACAGTTGTGCATTCAAAGATCCTATGGATAAAAAGTTGGAGGGTCTTCTTAAGAAGCTTTTTGTTCACCAGGGATATTTATTACAACCGACGGCCTGCATTGTACCAGTCACAACTGCGGCCGCCTTTTGGTTTGACGCTTTAGAGGAGTCTCTTAAGACTGAGATTTCTTTAGAGGAGATAATGGACAGAATTAAGGCCCTCAAGCTGGCTAATTCTTTTGTCACAGATGCCGCGTTTGAGATCGCCAAATTGGCAGCTAAGAATGCCGGATTCTCGATTTTAGCTCGTAGAGCCTTATTGTTAAAATCTTGGTCTGCGGATGTGTCCTCTAAATCCAAACTTTTGACTATTCCCTTTAAGGGAAAGACCCTCTTCGGTCCTGATTTGAAAGAAATAATTTCTGACATTACGGGAGGTAAGGGTCATCTACTCCCTCAAGACAAAACTTCTAAGCAAAGGGAACGACAGAGTAATTTTCGTTCCTTTCATAATTTCAAGGGAGTCCCCCCTTCCTCTGCCGCTAAGCAGGAAGGCAACTTTTCTAAAGCCAAGGCCATCTGGAGACCTAATCAGGCTTGGAACAAGGGTAAATAACCCAAGAAGCCCGCTGCTGCTCCCAAGACAGCATAAAGGGGCGGTCCCCGATCCGGGACCGTATCTAGTAGGGGGCAGGCTTTCACTCTTCGTCCAGGCTTGGATAAGAGACGTTCAGGATCCCTGGACACTGGAAATTGTGTCTCATGGATATCAGCTGGAGTTCAAAAATTCCTTCCCAAGGGGAAGGTTTCTTCTTTCACGATTGTCTGTAGACTAGATAAAAAGAGGCGTTCTTACGTTGTGTAAAAGACCTCTCCACTATGGGAGTAATTTGTCCCGTCCCAATACAGGAACAGGGGCAGGGGTTTTACTCAAATCTTTTTGTGGTTCCCAAAAAAAGAGGGAACGTTCCGACCCATTTTAGATCTCAAGAGTCTAAACAAGTTTCTCAGAGTTCCATCCTTCAAGATGGAGACTTTTCGGACAATTCTTCCATTGATCCAGGAGGGTCAATATATGACTACCGTGGACTTAAAGGATGCATATCTTCATATTCCTATCCACAAATATCATCACCAGTTCCTGGCCCTTTCTTTCAGGTTGGCCACCCGGGTGGAAGGTGAATCTAGAAAAGAGTTCACTAATTCCACAGACAAGGGTTCCTTTCCTGGGAACTATAATAAACTCTGTATCCATTAATTTTTTTTTTGACGGAAGTCAGAAAGTTAAAGATTCTGAATACATGCCGAACCCTTCAGTCCAATCCTCGGCCATCATTGGCTCAGTGCATGGAGGTAATTGGATTGATGGTAGCGGCAATGGACATCATTCCGTTTGCTCGTTTTCATCTCAGAACTCTACAACTGAGCATGCTCAGGCAGTGGAATGGATATTATGCAAATTTGTCTCCTCAGATAGATGTGGATCAGGAGACAAGAGATTCTCTTCTTTGGTGGTTGTCGCCGGATCATCTGTCCCAAGGGTTCCGCAGACCCTCATGGGTGATAGTGACAACGGATGCCAGTCTACTAGTTTGGGGTGCAGTCTGGGATTCCCTGAAGGCTCAGGGGGTGTGGACTCGGTCGGAGTCTCTACTTTCAATCAATATTCTGGAATTGAGAGCAATTTTCAATGTGCTTCAGACTTGGCCCCAGTTGGCGTCGGACAAATTCATCCAGTTTCAGTCGGACAACATCATGACTGTGGCTTACATCAATCTGGGAGTAACAAGGAGTTCCTTAGCGATGACAGAAGTATCCAAGATAATTCGGTGGGCGGAGGCTCACTCTTGTTGTCTGTCAGCAATCTACATCCCAGGAGTGGACAACTGGGAGGCGGATTTTTTGAGCAGACAGATGTTTCATCCAGGGGAATGGGAGCTCCATCCGGAGGTCTTTGCCACCCTGATTCTCAGGTGGGGCAGACCGGAATTGGATCTGATGGCGTCTCGTCAGAATGCCAAGCTCCCAAGATACGGATCCAGGTCCAGGGATCCTCAGGCCGAACTGATAGATGCCTTGGCAGTGCCGTGGTCGTTCAACCTAGCTTATGTGTTTCCACCGTTTGCTCTCCTTCCCCGGGTGATTTGAGCAATCAAACAGGAAAGGGCTTTGGTGATTCTAATAGCTCCTGCGTGGCCGCGCAGGACTTGGTATGCCGATCTGGTGGACATGTCCTCTCTGCCGCCGTGGAAGCTTCCATTGAGGCAGGACCTTCTCATTAAGGGACCCTTCCATCATCCGAATCTCATTTCTCTGCAGCTGACTGCTTGGAGATTGAACACTTGATTTTATCTAAGCGAGGGTTCTCTGAATTGGTCATTGATACCTTGATTCAGGCACGGAAGCCTGTTACTAGAAAGATTTATCATAAGATATGGTGTAAATATCTTTATTGGTGCGAATCCAAGGGCTACTCATGGAGTAGGGTTCGGATTCCAAGGATTTTATCTTTTCTCCAAGAAGGATTGGAGAAAGGGTTGTCAGCGAGTTCCTTAAAGGGACAGATTTCTGCTTTGTCTATTTTGCTCCACAAGCGTCTGGCAGATGTTCCAGATGTTCAATCTTTTTGTCAGGCCTTGACTAGAATCCGGCCTGTGTTTAGACCAATTACTCCTCCTTGGAGTTTGAATTTAGTTCTTAATGTTCTTCAAGGGGTTCCGTTTGAACCTATGCATTCCATAGATATTAAGTTATCTTAGAAAGTTTTTTATTTTTAGTTGCTATTTCTTCTCGCAGAGTTTCTGAGCTTTCGGCATTACAATGTGATTCTCCTTATCTTATTTTCCATTCTGATAAGGTGGTGTTACATACCAAAACCTGGTTTTCTTCCTATGGTTGTTTCTAACAAAAATATTAATCAGGAAATTGTTGTTCCTTCCTTGTGTCCTAATCCTTCTTCTAAGAAGGAGCGTCTGTTACTTAATTTGGACGTAGTCCGTGCCTTGAAGTTCTACTTACAGGCGACTAAGGATTTTTGTCAAACATCTTCTATATTTGTTGTTTTTG